>NC_053455.1:55361576-55396576 GCF_015227805.2 Hirundo rustica | reverse complement strand
CGTGTACAATGCTGGGTAGCCGTAGCGAGCCTCTGCTTCCTTTGTTTTGGTATCAGAAGAGAGGATAGCAGGTTCACATCATTTGCATGTGGCAGGGTCAGACGCATTTTTTCATACAGAATCTGACAAATGCCTTTAAGGAGGGGGAAAAAAAATAAAAAATATGCGGGTCACCCCTGTGCCTGACGCCTCAGGACTGCAAGCATCAGTCGAAGCCATCACTCTGGTTTTGCAGGGTTGGGTTTGGGGCTTTTTTTTTTTCCTCCTTTTCCTTTTTTTTTTTTTTTTTTTTTTTTTTTTTTTCCCACCCCCTCCCCCGTGGTTTGTTTGTTTGTTTGCACCACCACCACCAGCAGTGAGTGAGTCGGGGCGGCTGGGACTCGGCGGTACGGGGCGGCCGCAGCGCAGGGAAGCCTCGACTTGCGCCCAGGTCGAGCCGCCCGCTGCGCGGAGGGACGCGGGGCTTGCGCGGGTGGCTGGCGGGGAGCGCGCTACCGCACTACCATTGCCTTTCCTGTCCTTTGCCTTCCAGGTGTCGTCGATAAACAGAGTCCTACGCAACCTGGCTAGCGAAAAGCAACAGATGGGTGCCGACGGGATGTACGACAAGCTAAGGATGCTGAACGGGCAGACGGGGACCTGGGGCACCCGACCCGGCTGGTATCCCGGCACCTCGGTACCCGGGCAGCCCACACAAGGTAAGGGACAGCCCGGTCGCCGCTCCCCGACCCGGGGCGGCCCGGATCGGCTCGGTTCGGCCTCGTCCGGCGGAGGCTCGCCCATTCCCCGGCCGCCGGGCTGAGGGTGGCCGGCGTTCGTGCCGCCGCCTCCCTGGGAAGCTGGGGCAGCTGGGTGAGGGGCCGGCGGCACGGTGGGCTTCCGGCCCCGGCCCGGCGGCGGGCAGGGGAGACCGGCAGCATCCGCGGCCAAAACCGCGTCCGCCGAGCTGCGGCGTCGATGGCCGGGCGGGATCGGGGGCTGAGCCTTAACCTCGCCCATCGCGCCGTAATTCGGGCTCCTGCTCCCTGCCCCGGCCGCCTTCCCGCGCCGGGGTCTCTCCCAAAAGCCAGGGCGATCGGTAACTATCTCAGTAGGGCTGATTGTAATTCCTCCTCAATGGACCCGAAACAACTTTGTAAATATAGGAAACTGTTTATCCTGAAGATTAATAGGTATTTGTTGTAGGAATGACAAGGGGATAATATGAAGGATAATGGGATGTTACGTTACATACTTAAGATGGTTAATGGCTTCTTTTTGAATGCGGGCTCTGTTGAGGCTCGGCTCTGCCTGGCTCTGGTCATTCCTTTAGAAGAGGTGTCTATATACAACAACCTGCTTTTTGTTTTCACCCCGCAAGGAAAAAAAAAAAAAAAAATCGGTAACAGTGTGCGGAATATCTGGTACAAAGGATGTTTCTGTCACACGCAAGAATTTGTTATGGGAACAATTCTGTCGCTATGTAATTGCTCATTAGAGATCGTTTTGTTTCTCATTAAGGCGACATGAATAAGCGTCTAGTTGAAGGAGACAGCTGTAGAAATGTTCCACAGGAGACCTCTGGACACGATATGGCACCGCTTGCCAATTAGACATGTCAGTTTTAAGAGAAGAAAACAGTCTATGAAGGACACTAGAAAGATAGAGCGGAGCCCTCGCTTCCCCCCACCCCCGCTTTGCTGGTTTTTGTTGTTCGGTTGTGGGGTTTCCTTTCTGCGTTTTGTTTTACCCGATGTCCACTCCAGGAACCGGGGCGGCTCCTGCCGCCAGCCGGCCCTACCTGCGGTGTCCTGGCCCGGCCCGGGCTCTCTCGGCGGGCCCCGGGCCCGGCTCCCTTCCCTCGCTGTCCCGCGCCCGAGAGGCGAAGCGCGGAGCGCTGCGGGCGCAGGGCAGCGCACCCACTGCCCGTGCGGCTCCCGCCGGCCGGGCGCCCCCTGCTCCCGCCGGGCCGTGCTTTTGGGGTTTTTACTTTTATTTTATCCTTAGGAAAGGCGTTAAACGGAGGCATTTGGGGCGCCCCGCGCCCGCGCTCCCCGCCGCAGAGCGGTGCTCGGAGGCGCAGCCCTTGCGCGGGAGCGGTGCGGGAGCGCCTGGGGCCGGCGGCCCTTGGCCGCGCCCGCGCAGGGCGGAGGTGCCGGAGGCGGGGGATGGGGGGGCCGGTGGCTTTTTGGGGGCCAGTGGCGGCCCCTTCCCGCGGCGCGGGGATGAGCGCAGTTTCCGCAGGGGAGCGCGGGCCCTGGCAGGAGGGTGCGCGGCCGGAGGGCCTCGGGAGCCCTCGCCTAAATCGCGGCCGAAATGAAGCGGTGCGGAGCGGGCAGGGCCGGCTCGGGCCGGGGGCGCGGGTGTGCGTGGGCAGCAGAGGCGAGGGGGAGCCAGGCAGGCACTTAGAACGTCCGCATGGCAAAATTAAAATTAAATAAAATGGATTTCCTCTGGAATATTCATGCTCCCTCTAATGTTTTTCCCTCGCAGGGGTATGTTACTGGATTTTAAGAGTCCATTACTCAAAAAGCATAAGGCGAGGTTAGGTCTCAGAGGGGTACAAATATGGTCTCAATCTGATAAACGCCATGCAGCAGTGAATAAAATAATGGATACATGAGGGTTGACAGAACAAAAAGAGACATCTCTATCCGGGAGAAATTCTCCAGTGATTTAGTGGTTTTAGGGATCACCGAGACACTGTTTCTTATCTTTTTTTCTCCCCTCCCTCTCTTATGAGACTAAAGCCTTCTATAGGATTTAGACACTTTCTCTTTCAACAGATGCTACAATGTTTTGATCCCGGCTCTATAGCTGAGAGGTGCTGCAATTGGTTTGCTATCTTTTTTTGCTTGTTTTCCGCCTCACTGATTAAGACACTAAGAAACTAAGGAATGATTTTATTTCCCAGCGTCTTTTTTTTTTTTTTTTTCCAGGAAACAAATCCTATACCCAGCGTCAGATGGTCTAGCTATAGGATAATAGGGACGGACATTCACTTGCTTTCTTACGGATTAGGTCTGGAAGGTGGAACAGCCCTATTGAGATAGCTTCTTTTAAGGGCTTTAAAAAAAAAAATCCAAAAAAACACAAAACCCAAAGGGAAAAAAAAAAAAAGAAAAAAAAAAAGAAAAAAAAAAAAGGGGGGGGGGGCGTGTGTCTAAAAAAGAAGATATCTTAATTGCCCGGGCTGGGGTTGGAAATGACCATAAGCGAGTTCAGGAGAAACTTTTAGTCGGCTGAAAGATTCTGGGGAGACGGGACGGCAAAAAAAAAAAGGGCGGCCTCAAAAGTTCGGAGCGGGGGTCGAGCGGGGCGCCCGGTTCGGGAGCGGCCCCGCGCCTCCCTCCGCTCCCCGGCGAGTTCGGGGCGCTCTGCGGAGCCCTCCCGGGCGCGGGGGCCGCTCTGCCGTCCCCGGCGGCCCCGGGCGAGCGGCTCCCCCCGGCCCCCGGGCGCCGCGGGCGCGGCCCGAGCGGACAGTGATGGATGAGGGCGGTGGCGGAGGTGAGCGCGGCCCCCGCCGCGGGCGGGCGCGGCCCCCGGCGCTGCCACCCGCGCTTGGCAGGGCGCTGCCCCGCCGCGGCGGCCGTCCCCGGGCCCGGGGCTTTGTGTGCCCTGAAAGGCGGCTCCCCCCGCCCCCCCGCTATTCACCCGCCGCCGGCCGCCTCAATGGGGCTGCGGCCGCCCATATGGTGACCACGGCCGCTGAATCCCCGTGTTTAAATGGAGGAGAAAGTTCGGGTTTTAAAACATTTCAAAGTGGTTGAAAGGGTCCCACCAGATCCTGTCACAATTCCCCCCGAGCTTTGAAGACCGGGGCCATTGTTCGCCGATTATAAATGATATTACTTTAAAGTTGATTTCCCACAATATTTAAAGGATGTCGCGGGAGTGTCGCTATTTATTTTTGGCGTAACTTTTCAAGGGAATTAGCATAAGTAGCCCATGCGTCCCTCGCCCCGGCTCCCTCTTTATGCGACATCAAAACCCCTGGAAAAATATGCTTTGAAAGGAGGGGGAGAGCTCGTTTAGGACGAGGGCTTCTCTGCCTGGCCGGCAGCCTCCGTCCCTCCGGCCCCGGCGGCCGGGGGTGCCCGCCGAGCCCCCCAACACCAGCCGGCCCCGGGCCGCAGCCGCCTCCGCCCGAGCGCCCAGCACAATGAAACTTTCCCCTGTTTAATGACAGAAATTACATTAAAAGTGGTGGAAATGCCCTAATTAAAAATGTACCGCTTAAATGATATGCCAAACGCTCAGCTGCAGAGCAGCGTATTTAGCTAGTTAGTGAACTCGCTACTATTTCTTTTAAAATTACACGTTAAAATTTTAAAAGAAATCTTACTTTTCTCTGGTGCAACACATTACAAAGAATGGACAGTCCTTTTATCTAAATATAAAATTCCATTTTCAGCAATTATAGCCTGTTCTTGGTGATGATATAATTACAGCTGTGCTCAGTAATAGGTGTCAAGGCAATGCACACTCATACAATAGTTGAATAAAACTGCAGAACAATGCAGGCACTTCTAAATTCACAACCTTTAAAATGAAATTGACTGTGCAGAATTCAAATAAAAACTGGATAAATATTTTTTTAAAAAGATTACAAGCTTGGTTTGGTTTCTTAATAGCATTTTCTGCAAACCTATCAACATCTAATTGATTAGATAGGAATTACTGATTATAGATAATCTGAAATACTGAACATCACTATTTTAAATATAGCAATAGGTAAATAAATGCAGCAGACAGAGGAGACTGCCATGGCACTCCAGCAAGGATTCAGGGAAAGAATCACTTTCAAGGGAAAGTATTTTTATGCAGGTTTTATTCCAGAGGGAAAACAAAATGAAATTAAGACCAGGTGATCATAATTCCTCATCTCCGATGTTTACCTAAGGCTGGAAACTGAAATGTTCCTGTGTTACCCGTGTCATTAGCACCTTGTTGCTTTGATACCCGAGACATTTTTAAGGGAGGGTGTCAGCAAACATGGCTGAACTTGTTTCCAGTTGCGTTACTTCTCTGATAGGGATCTTCAAACAAGGGTACCTGCATTTCACTTTCCGACTCTCGGTTCCACAGATGGCTGTCCGCAACAGGAGGGAGGAGGGGAAAACACTAACTCCATCAGCTCTAACGGAGAAGATTCAGACGAGGCCCAAATGAGACTCCAGCTGAAAAGGAAGCTGCAGAGAAATAGGACATCCTTTACCCAAGAGCAAATCGAAGCCCTTGAGAAAGGTGAGTGACATTTTCCTATGGCTGAAGCGGGAGAGAAAAGCAAAATGTGCCCCGACTACCTTACCAGATGAATGTAAGCGCCGCATTCCCCTGCATTGCATGTGTATGTATATATTTAAACTCTGCGGCTCCCTCCGTGCTCTTTTACTCACGGAGCTCCAAATATTCACTGTTGGCTGTGGTGTGCCCTGAAAAGCCGTTAAAATGGTTTTCAAAGGCAAAGCATTCGAGCACAGATCGCACCGACACACCGATGCTGCATCCCGGGCTTCTCTTGGGGGCATAACCCTCCTCCCGTCTGCGGTGCTGCATCGCTGGGGAGGCGAGGGCAGGCAGGGGGCTGGCGGAATCCTCCATGCCTGCCCCCATGCTCACTCCCCATCCCCAGTGCTCCACTGCCCGGGGCTGGGAGCTGGTGCCCTTTTCCCTGGCCGGCCTGGGCGCACCTCGCCTCTGACCTGCTGCGGAGCTTTGTCCTTGTTTTGCGCTGTTATTTAGCGACGTGCCATTTCGCTTCTTGGTGACAGGGTCAGAGCTGCCTTAGGGACCCCCTCAGTGGAGGCAGAAGGCCTCACTGCTTCTTGAAAGATGCAGCATTGCACCCAAGCCTGCCCATCCCCACAGCAATACTCCCCAGCAGGCAAGGCGTCCTCCTTCCTAACACAGAGACAGAAAGCTCAGCTTTGCCTTTACGGTGGTGATTCTTAAGAGCATTTAGAGCACAGGCAGTGCAGGAATGACTCTCGTTTTACAGTCAGCCACATCAGCTCTGCAACTAATGCAAGAATATTTCCTTCTGCAGAGTTTGAGAGGACCCACTATCCCGATGTGTTTGCAAGGGAGAGACTAGCTGCTAAAATAGACCTGCCCGAAGCAAGGATACAGGTACTGTACTGATTTGCTCTGCAATTACAACTACTATTATTTTTACTATTACTGTTCTGATTTCATTACTCGTGGCTTCTCAAAGCACAGGGCAACCCATATTTATGATCAGGTATTTGCCCATATCCCTCTTTCAGAAAAATAGCAGCAGCCGGCTTGGCTTTCACCTGCTGCTTTGCTCCACTGCAAGCCGCGGCCTTGAGCTACATGGGGGAGGCCCAGTACCTCTAAGTCCTCGTAAGGTCACTCATGTCTCCCAAATGTTGCATTTCCAGGTGTGGTTTTCCAACAGAAGGGCCAAATGGAGAAGGGAAGAGAAGCTGAGGAACCAGCGAAGACAAGCCAGCAACACTCCCAGCCACATTCCCATCAGTAGTAGTTTCAGCACAAGCGTTTACCAGCCGATCCCACAACCAACTACCCCCGGTAATGCCACCAACCTGCTCACATCCCTCCATCCTCTGGGCAAAATGAGACTCTGAGGCTGTGTTGCCCGTTGTAATGGTGGTTAAACTAATGTGTTCATCTATCTGTCTATTCTATTATAGTTTCCTCTTTCACATCAGGTTCCATGTTGGGCAGGACGGACACGGCGCTCACGAACACGTACAGCGCGCTGCCGCCCATGCCCAGCTTCACCATGGCCAACAACCTGCCTATGCAAGTAAGTCCAGTGCCACACCAGGGCACAACATTCCCTTGGGACTCGGTGGCCCCTGGGCTGTGTGGGAGTGTGGGTGGGGACCCTTCCTCCGTGCGGTGAGGGATTACACACCCAAACCATGCTGCAGGGAAACCGGCACCCAAAGGCTTCCTTGGCATCTGAAAAGATGCCCTCTTTGGGGGAATCAGAAGGGAAAGGGCACTGAAAGATGTGGTGCTCAACCAGCACTTTTCCCAGATTTTAAAAGAGAAAAGTCCTCAGATTTGCAAGGCAACAAATCTGGGATAAAAAAATGCTGTATGGAAAAAAAAAAAAAAAAAAAGTGGTTAACCTCACTGATGCCATATTGTGGAAATTGCTGCCTGAATAAGCTGCTGGAGGGATCTGACCTTCTGGGTGTAGGTAACGTGGCAGCGGCACATTAGGAACACCTGAGAGAGGGAAGGATGTGATTAGCATCAGTGGTTATGCCAGCTAAGCCAGAATTGCAAGAGCTGTCAATCCTCATGCCTGAAAGCATTAGCTGATCACCAGCTGGGTTAGGAAGAAATCTATTCCTTTGGGGTCTGTTTCTATAGACCTTTCAGATGCAAAATTCCTCCTTTTTTAATGGTGGGGTTGGCCTAGGAAGGTGCTGGCCAATTACGGGAGTTTTACAGCTTTGTCTGAGGCACACAGCATTGACCACTGCTAGAGACAGGCGAGCAGATTAGAGAGCCTGACTCCTTCGCTGTGGCAATTACGATGTTACTAATTGCTGAACCAAAATTAACCAAATAAAGTTAGAGTCTTGCAAGTCTATGGAAAGATACGGTGTTAGCTAGGTCGCCGTTTCGCAACGTTGGGAGCCGGCGGCGCCGTTCCCGGCAGCGGGCTGGGAAGAGACGACAAAAGATCAAAAGGCTGATGCAGGAGGGGACCCTTGGGAAAGCAGGAGGCCCCCGATTCACCGCTGGGCACCTGGGCAGGGACACAGTAGCCATGCAGTGTTGGAGAGGGGACTGGGCAGCTGAGCCACTGGCATCTCTCCGTGGGCGCAGGGAGCGTTGCGCGCTCTCCCAAGGCACGGCGTGTGTGCTCAGCCAGGGGGGCTGTCAGTGCTGCTGGAGACGGCGTGTGTCAGGGATGTGCAGACAGGAAATATGCGCAGACGTGTCGGGTCTCGTGAGCTCCGAGTGGGAATTACTCATCCTGCTTCCTGCTCCGTCGCTGCCTCCCTGGGTCAAGGCTGCACTGGTCCCCACTCACCCAGCAGCCTTGGGCAGGAGGAGCCCCTGCTTGGTCTCTCCCTGGCACTGTGCCATCCCTCAGCCCCTGCCCCCGGCTGCTGACCCCCAGAAAGTTGAGTTTTGGGGGTTGGAGTTGAGGTAAATGGAGATGTCTATTCTGGGATGTTGCTGGCACAGATTTGGGGTGACTGTGGCTCTGATGGGGATCAATGCACATACATGTATGGGTTGGGGGATTCCCCTTTGGAGCCTTGGTCCCCCCAACCCCACACACAGTCTGTGTGTATGTGCCCCATGCTGGCAGATGCAGGACCAGCCTGTATGTGCCTCAGTGGAGTTACTTAATTACAGCACCAAGTGGGTGGTAAGATGCTGGCCCTGTCTCTGGCTGCAAATGGTAGGAGACATCTCCCTTTTATATGGGTATAAATGAGGGCAGCGCTGAGGCTCAGGGGTGTAACACCTCCATCAGCATCTGGATGTAGGGATCTGCTCACCAAGGATGTCTGAAAAAGCTCCAGTGACCATCCAGGTTGTTTTTTAGACCAAAAAGAGTCTAAAGCAGGACCATGAAGGGCCTGCTTGGTTGGGGTCCCAAACAGGTCTTTACATTGGCCTCCCTGATTCTGAAACTTGAAGCTCATTTTTTGCTGCCATGCCCAAGAGTGTGGTGCTGTCTTTACCTGCAGTGACACTTGACACTTTGTCCTTTGCTCCCACAGCCCCCGGTACCCAGCCAGACCTCCTCCTACTCTTGCATGCTGCCCACCAGTCCATCAGTGAATGGACGGAGCTATGATACATACACCCCTCCTCACATGCAGACACACATGAACAGCCAGCCCATGGGCACCTCTGGCACCACTTCCACAGGTGAGTGACCCCGTGCTCCCCCAGCCCTCCTGCCAGCCTGCCCTCCTTGCTCCAGCCATCAGGCTTTTCACGTGTATTCGCTGCAAGAAGTCTCTCCCCATCACTGGGGGAGGTCTCTCTGTTGGGATTAGTTGCTGCCATACCAGACAGAAGATGAAAATGTATAACCTTGCAAATTAGAGCAAAAATTCAGCTTTTAAAGCTGCTTCTTGGAGGGCTTAGATGGAAAGGAAGCTGATTAACAGAGGTGGTGTTCAAACAGCAGGATAGAGGCAAGCTCTTTAGTGAGCCCCCCCCATCCCTCAAAATCTTCGCTGCATAATTAGATCCTAAATCAGCATTGAATCCAGCATTAAATTTCAGTAGAGATATCCACGCTGGTGAGGTTAAGTGTATGTGAAACTGTTGGCAGTACTGGGCACATTTTTATCGTGTCTGTGTCAGACGTTATTTATTGCTAAAGATTTGAAGTTATCAAAGAGGCAGGGAACCTGTAGAAATATTAGCCCATGCGTAAAAAAGGGAAATCAAGGTAAAAAAGGGCAAATGTCAGCATAAACAGGAGCCAACCAGGCACTTTTCAAAAGAATAGAACTGTTCAGTGTATTTTGGTCTGAATTCTCAGCTGATACAAACGAGTCGAGGCCCTGGCATTTATCTCAAAGCATGAAAGTTTACATATAACAACAATCAGTGAGATGTGCATAGTTTTTAAAATATATACATCCCCAAACCCCCCAGTTCCGCAGGCTGGTAGATGGTGAGATTTGATGTTTACTGGAATACCAGCTCAAATCTGTGAAACTCTAAAGCAAAAATTGTACTATGTATAGAAAAACTAAAATATCCATTTTCCCCTCTCAATTTTCAGGTCTCATTTCCCCTGGAGTGTCAGTTCCAGTTCAAGTTCCTGGCAGTGAACCTGATATGTCTCAATACTGGCCAAGATTACAGTAAAACATGTGTTAATTGCGTAAATGACTATATGGACAACAGTTGGATGTTCAGCAGTATTTTATAAAGGAAGAATGGCTCTCAGAGTACTTCTGTACTGCAACTGTGCCCTATGCTGTAACACATGGAAAAGACTTTCACATGGACCTTTGTACACTGAAGGCATTATATCAGTTGGAACAAATCTTCATTTTGGTATCCAAACTTTTATTCATTTTGGTGTATTATTTGTAAATGGGCATTTGTATGTTATAACGAAAAAAAAAAAAAAAGAACAATGTAGACTGGATGGATGTTTGATCTGTGTTGGTCATGAAGTTGTTTAAAAAAAAAAAAAAAGAGAAAAGGAAAAAAAAAGAAGCCATGATCAACAAGCTTTGCCACGAATTTAAGAGTTTTATCAAGATATATCGAATACTTCTACCAATCTGTTCATAGATTATGGATTGATGTTCCAAGTTTGTATCATTCCATTGCATATAATTAAACCTGGAACAACACGCACTAGATTTATGTAAGAAAAATATCTGTTGGTATTTCCAAAGGTTGTTAACGGCTGAAGCTTTGTGCAAACAGGGGTTAAGAGAGAGCTTCGACGAAGAAAAGAGTTTGATAGATAAAAGGTAGATTGTGTCTTCGATATAATCCAATTTGTTTTATGTCGAAATGTAAGTATTTGTCTTCCCTAGAAATCTCCCAGAATGATTTCTATAATAAAGTTAATTTCATTTATATTTGACAAGAATATTCTATAGATGTTTTATACACATTTTCATGCATCATACGTTTCTTTTTTGGTCGGCAAGAGTTAATTGTTCTTAGATATAGTTGTACTACTGTTCACAGTCCAATCATCTTTGTGCATCTAGAATTCATTCCTAATCAATTAAAAGTGCTTGCAAGAGTTTTAAACTTAAGTGTTTTGAAGTTGTTCACAACTACATATCAAGATTAACCATTGTTGATTGTAAAAACCATGCCAAAGCCTTTGTATTTCCTTTATTATACTATTTTCTTTTTAACCTTATAGTGTGGTGTTGCAAATTTTGTTACTGTGCTAGGTTAACCTCATTAAGTTTTATTTTGATTTTAATTTCAGTTTTCAGCGAGGAGGGGTTCTTAAGGAACGTTTTTATAGACTTTCAGCCCTTCCACCAGCCTGTAATTTGGGCTAACAAAAAGAAGATAGGTTCACGTATCTAATTGCAGCGGAGAGCAGGAGGAGGTTGTTTATTTAGCTCGGATTTCTGGGGATGCTCTAAAGGAACTCCAGAATCCGGCAGTATTTCCAGAGGGGAGTTTGCACCGTGCCAGGCAGAGGTGGAGGCGCGGTGCACGCCCGTGTCTGTCTGTTCCCATTGTACCTAAAGTACGTACGGACACACATACACCCAGATATTCACCCCCGACTTCGAAAAATTGTTTTTGTTAGGATGCTTAAAAAGGAAAAAAAACACCCCCAACCCAGCTGTGTTTTTAACAGGCTCTTTGGGAGAGTGAATGCCATCCCTTTATATTGCCACACAGCACAATCTTAGTGTAATTTTCCATTGAACTTGTAACCTGGTTAATACCTCAATGCGCTTTGTGTGAGGGTTGTTAGTGTGGGCGTGGGTGGAGAGCTGCATGTCAAGGAATAATGAGAGAAGACAAATCAACAGGCAACAACAATGCAAGCTGGGACTGGCTAGTGAAAGCTAAAGGCCTTTAGTCACTGGCAGGGAAATCTAAACATTCCCATATCTATGAAGCTGGCTCATTGTGCTGCAGTTGTTACTCTCGATGCTGTGCTGAAAAAGGGATCTCATGATTAAAAAGCCAATGTGCAGGGAGTTTTGAGTCAAAGCACAGGCATCACAAGCAGCCTTTGTAAAGCAAAGATACCATCTAGGCTGGTTATGTTTTCCTTTTGGCATATTTGTCACTGCAGATAGCACTTCGCTGGAGACTTGGGGTAGCAGGGCTGTGCTGTTGAGGGGGTTGCAATGCTGCAGATGAGAATAAATGCACGTAAACTCTGAGTCCTTTGGGGAAAAAGAGCAGCTTTGCTCAAAGCATGAGATGATAGTTATTAAAAAGAAGAGCCTAAAGCAAGCACAAATGAGCTTTGATTTTGATACCGGTCACTTTTAAGTATGTTTGTTATTCCAGCAAAATGTGGTTTTAATTACCTGGAAGCCATCCATTCACAAATGTCATAGAAGCATCACTTAAAAAAATGTTTTCAGTATATATTTTTATCAGACCTGCAAGTTGCGTATTTTTAAGAAAGGGATAGATTGCATTAAACACCACAATAGGCAGGTCCCTCCTGACACAGCTAACTCGATTTCAGGAACAATTAATTACAGGTACAAACCCAGCATTTCTGTAGCTAATTATCGTGTTTATACCTACTGATGTAGTTTATTATGGAAACGTCAACTTCTGCTCAACCAGGAACGGAAAAGATCTTCCCATCCCTTCCTCCCCGGACAACTTTTGTGCGCTGGTTGCTGTTTCTGCAGGTGCCGATGCGCGGGCAGAGGCGGCTCCCCGCAGCTCTTCCCTGCCCTTCCTGGCTTTTCCCGGCCTTGCAGCTCCACCGCCCGTGGTCCAGCCGCCGGTGGCCTCCATCGTGCTGTCGCCAGCCCTTCCGAAGGCTCTCCGGGCAAGGCTGCTCCGGGGGCAGCGGCTCCGCGCCTCCGCAGCCGTGCGGCAGAGCCGTGCCCGCGCGGACGGACCTCGGGATCATTTCGGTGACGGGCTGGCAGGCCGCGGCGGAGAGGAGACATTTCTGGCTCACTGCCTCCTTATCGTGCCCTATGGAAGGAGGTCGGCGGGGAGCAGTCCCCGGCCGGCTGCACATCGGTGCCCTGAGCGCCGCCGCCTCCGGAGCAGCTGCCGAGCGCGCCGGGGGCTCTGCGGCTCCCGGACAGCCTCGCCCGGCACTTGGCGTCCCCTGCCCGGCCTAGGGCATCTCCCCGGCTGGGTTGGGGTGTGGAACCCCCTCTCGTTCGGCCCCAGCCCCGGTGCCGGGGGCCGGGCGGGGCCCCGGGGCAGCGCCAGCGCCCAGGCGGGCTGGGAGCGCCGCTGTGAGCGGGCAGGGGGACGGTGTGTGGCTGCGTGCGGGGGATGTGCTGCCTCGCCAGGCACCGCGACCAGCAGCACGAGTAGGGGACGAAGATCTTCAGCGTCCTCCGAACAGCCTCTAATACCCGTTTTCACCCCCTTTTTTTTTTTTCTTCCAGAGCCGTATTACTCGGGAAGACTGAAATCTGCTGTGATGTATTTGCTCAGCGTAACACAGCAATTTCCAAGGGTCTTCTCTTTTCACCAGTGAAATTAGTGGGAGTTTTGCTATTGATTTCAATAGGAATGAGACATTTCTGTGCATTTGGTTAAAATGTATTTCATAATAACACCTTATACTTTATTTATAAGCCCCTCCTAAGGCATTTCACAAATTATAGTCACACAAGAACTGATGTGTGAGTGCTGTCTTAATAACACTGTATTTTGTGTTTCAAATATTGTGTTCTAGATACAATATTTACATTTACAAGTGAAAAGGCTGCTAACCTAACAGTTATTGTTCAGAGCAGACAGATGATGAGCCATACATGCTGATGGCGAAGCAGACATGCATGGGTGACACACGTGCTGGAGCCGCCTCGCACCGAGCACACACCGGCTTCAATCGCTTTTTAAAGGTAAGCACGAACCAGCAGGTGCCCTGCCGCAGGAGGCAGGGAGAGCTGCTTTCTCACCCAGGATGGAGCGCTGAAAGGAGGTTTCCCCTCTTTTTTTTTTTAGCTAAGAGTTTTATTTATAAAATGAGCAAAATGCCCCCGTGGGCTGATTCACTTTAGGCAGCCTAACGCGGGATTTATCGGTGGGGGCAAGATTACGGCAGCAGACAACGACCGGGACTGATAACATATTGCCTCCCCCAGGCTTTCCAGCCATTGGAAGTCCCATTTCCTTCATTTTCAATGGCCAAAGGTGTCGGGGTTTTCTTTTTTTAATTGATTTTCCTGGTGTTACTGACTAAAATATATTACCTCTCTTTCTCTGAGTAATACGTGCAGTTTAGAGTTATGCTAAGGATTAAATTTGTTCCAGTTTTCCATGGTAAAAACCGCACTAGAAAAACTGAAAATTTGTGGTGTTATATATATATATGTATTTTTTTTTTTTTTTTCCCAGTTCATTTCCATTTGCTTTTGTCCTCAATTTCAGCAGTGGAGCTTTGTGCCATGCGCAGCTGATAAGGCTCCTCCACTCTGGGAATGGTGTAGGATCTTCTTTTAAAACAACTCTTCTTTGCAGCCCTGTTTCTAATCAGAGTGTGACTGGCACCTATAGACACCCGAAACAACACCCTCCCCAATGAGAAACAGGCGTGTGAGCGATGGGTGCAAGAGGGAGTCTGGGATGGCTCTTTGGTTTCATCCAGAGAGGGAGCGTTTCTGTGTCTTGCCGTGGAGAGAAGGCAGTGTGGGAGTGTTTCTCTGGCTGAAGAGTGCAGGAACCCCTAAAGCCCTGCACTTCTTAGTGGTAGAGACACATTCCTCCTCTTCAGGTGGAAAACAAAGCGTGGAATAGAGCTCCTTTTGGAATTCTTGCTGGAGAATGGAGTAAGGGAAGTCTCTCACATAAGTAGCCGTTCAGTATTTCTTTGAGAAAAGAGAGGCTGGAGGAACCTGCACGAGATGCATAGTAGTAAAGATAGTACAGTTTGGATAAGAGCCAGGTTGGCAAATTCTTGCTTTAGAGCGTAGCTTAAATTAATTCCTCCCCCAGCATTCTCTTAGCTGTGAAGAAAGAAAACCCCAGTGTATCAGCAGACAGTTACGGTAGCTTACCCCGGGTAGCTCACCATGCTAAAATAGTTCGCAAAAGTGGTCATGTGGAAGATGAAGGTGTTTTCACAGGGTCTGCAGAAATGAAACCTCAAAGCAATGAAGCCATTTGATCAGTCTGTTAATATGTACTGCTGATGTGTTGTAGATTTCCATGAAACCTCCAGCTGCCAGGAGCCCTGCTGTTCTTTGGAAGGTGGCCCTTTGGAGAGAAGTCTCCATGAAACCTGCTTTCCTTCAAGTTTTGCTATGGACCTCTGATGACTATGTTTTAGCACACTGAGAATTTCAGGGCCTTCTGTGCTGTTCCCTTTCCCCTTCCTGGTTATATCCTTGGTGAGAGGATCATGATCTTGAAAATGTGTGTCTGACGCTGGTGGGCTGTGTGCTGGAGCTGCTTTCCCCCCACAGAGGACGGTCAGACTGTTTTTGTTGGGCTGGTGGAGGTCTCTGGCGCTGGAGCCTCACTGCCGACATTGAATCGCGGGTGGGTCAGATGGTGAGCAGAGGTTTTGTGAGTGACCCAGGAGGATTCTTGTTACCTTCAGGTGCCTGACAGGAGCTGTAAGTTGCCTGGAATCCTCCAGCAGAGGTTGCAATTGCCTCCAGGCAGCTGACAGACCTCACGTACTCTCCGGCAGCTAAAATTGGTGAAGGTTGCAAATTGCAGCTTTTTCTCTCCCGGGACATACAAGCTTTTCCAGCTGCACCAGAGAAGTTTGTAGATTCACAGATAACCTCCTTCAGGTCAGGCCTACAACAATGGATTTTGAGAAGTTTATGAACAGTTATTCCACATAAATTACCTACAGGGCAACAGAAGGGCTCTGATTTACATGGAACTGCATACAGAAGATAAACATGTTCATCTTTTTTACAATAAATATGTTAATTTATAATGAGTGAAGAAAATCTATATTTCTCCCTGTAACTCTTTATGTTTTACCCTTTAGATTTTACTTGGCAAAGTTGGATTCATACTCAGTCTGTATTCTGCAGCTTTGTTTCAAGCAGGGGAGGGTTTATTTATTGTTAAATCGCCCCCTGTCAGACTAGATTAACTAAAAACCCTGCCATTTAAATTTCTTTTTTTTTTTTTGCTTTTAAAAATGCAAGTTGTCCACTTTGATTTCTCTGAATTTTAGTCAACACTGCTACTTTGAAAAGTACATATTCAAACACTTAGATTCTTTTTTAAACTAAGTTTTTGTTGGTTCTGATGATTTTCCGAGTTATGATTCAATTGCTCTGCGTGAACTGCTGTTGGCTTACACCTGTTTGGGCTGGGGTATATTTAAAACGTTGTTGAGACTTATACAGCCAAGGACTGCAAAACAGCTCCCCTGAAGAAATTGTGGCTTCCTCCACTCTGCCTGTACTTCCATCCTCTTTCCCTCTGTTTTGCTGGGACAAGTTCTATTTGCTTGTCTGAAGCTGGAGAATTGATGATGTTTAAAGCTCCTCAGCCATGAACATTGGCAAGTTGGGATGAACCCCCTGGTTTTGAGGCTGCTCCTGGGAAGACTCCCACACAATCTCCCACACAGATGGACTTACTACTCCACTGTCTCCATGAGTGTGCTGTCAAAATCCTTCTCGTGCTGTCAAAATCCTTTTCACTCAAGTAATTTTCCAAAATTACTGAACTATCTTGGACGTAGGCTGGGAAGAACCATAAATGGAAATTTCATCATGCTAGAGAACTCTTCCAAATGCTTTCCTCTCTCTGTCACTCCCTATCTGGTCTTGGCTGAGTTGTTTTATTTATTAGTGCCCTGCCCTGTTCTGGGCTCCTCAAGACAAGAGAGCCAAGGAGCTCCTGGAGCAGATCCAGTGGAGGGTAACAAAGATGCTGAAGGGACTGGAGCATCTCTTACGAGGATGGACTGAGGGAGCCCGGCCTGCTGAGCCTCCAGAAGAGATGACTGAGAGGGGACCCTGTCCATGTCTGTCAGTATTCCAAGGGAGGTGTAGTCCATGATGTCAAGCAATAGGACACGAGGCAACTGGCAGGAACTGATGTACAGGAAACTCTACCTGAGCACCAGGAAAAACTTCCTTCCTACAGGGGCGATGAAGCACTGGAACAGGCTGCCCAGAGAGGCCGTGGAGTTGCCACTCCCTGAGATATTCCAAAACCATCCCAGTGCCACGTGCTCTGGGATGGCCCTGCTTGAGCAGGGAGGCTGGACCAGATGTTAAAGGACAAAACAGGCAAAACCTGTTGCAGACAAGGGACCCTGTGGTCCCTTCCAGCCTGCCCCAGCCCGTGTTTCTGTGATTAGTTCACCTTTTCCAAGTGCAAGGCCATGCTGCTGGCAGGAGTTTCATTACACAGACGGATAGCTGAGATACCTTTGTGTCTGACAAATTCATCTGCTTGATCCATAGAGATGTTGAATGTGCCCAGAAAGAAAAGGGATGCACTAAAACTTCCCTGGTCAGGAATAAAGTGCTGCAGCTGCAGTTTCCAGCTGTGGCAGCGAGCTGGAGACAGTGGAGCTAGAATTGGTTCAAGCCCTGCTAGAAGGATCCCTGTCCTACTGATTTAAAACAGGACAGGAAAGCCAAATTTGTTTTGTAGTCATGCAAATTCCAGACCAAGAATGATGCCCTGCACAAACAGTCCTGGCCTATGAGTAGAAGCTCTGACTTACTTTGCATTAAATAAATACACTCTAAGAACTTCTGAAAAGTTTCACTCGAGCAGTGTATTTTAAGCAGGTTTACAGCTCTTTCTCCACACAAAAAACTATCTCAAAATATAGGCACTGAAAACTGTTTGATTTCATACCCAAATCCAATCCATTCATCCTTTCTGTTCTTCTCTAAGTCCTGCCCCATGAAATTCCAGCAAGAGTTTTCTTTAGTGCATTTGCTTCAACCTGACTTCAAAAGTATCTGAAGTGCACCAAAATTCACCCACTTCAAGCCTTCTAAAGAGCATACCTCTGACATTCTAAGTGCTGAGAATATTCTCAGGGTATGAACTTTCAGACACAAACTCTGCCAGCAAAAACTTTTTTTAAAAAAAATTCTTGCTATATTTTGGGTTTGACATTTTTCTTCAATGCCAGAAAACACTAAAATAAATTACTTAAAACATATAGAGGAATCTGCAGTTAAAAATTCTCTAGATCTGCTAGATTGTAAAAGATCCTCTGGACCTTACCCTACCAGGTTGCTCCTGGTCTAAATTATCACTGACTTCTCTGGAAGACTGTTCAGATTAAGTTCTGCAGGTCCAGAAAATCCTCATGCAATAAAATGATGTAAACATAAGAGGTGTCTTTGTTTTGATAAGAACAGGAGTTCTGTGAATTAGTTTGATGTGCCTGATAACTTCCAGAATTGTTTAAAAGCAGAGTTTAAATAAACAGCAAGTTTTCAGCAGATGCCCAGCTGTCCTGAAAGATGCTGAAATACAGGGTTTTTCCCCCTCCTCATTTTTCTGGGAAAAGAAGTCTAAAATTTGCTTATATTAAATAGAACCTGAAAAAAAAGAGTGGAGAAATTTTGCTTTCTTACCCTCCCACCATGTGAGATGCCTTTTTTCTCTAAATGAAGAGGATTTACTTTCATTCTTTTCTTCTACACAGGTACATTTATTATTGAATAAATACTGTCATGTGCTCTGCGTGATTTAAAAAAGAAATGTAGGCAGGCCTTGCACTCATGCAGCTCCCAAGACAAAACTGAAATCCCAAGAGATGGCATGGAGGATGCAACCTGCTTCCACCATCTCTTAAAGGCATAAAAGCATCTTCTTTCCCGTTTCTGTTGCTCTCTGTAGTTATGATGTTTCTCCAGCACAGGCAAAAGAAGAGCACTTCAACTAAATTTCTAATATATGATCCTGGAGAAATACTTGTTTAATACATGTGAGTGTGAGTTCAGTTCCTGTAGTACAGCCACATTTTTAATGGGATGTGTTACAACCTCGTGGTTTCAGAGAAACGTGATTAGCACCTCACCTTCCAATACCGGCGTGGTAAAAGATTATTTCAAGTTAGGCTTTTGCACTCTCCCAAAAGCTGTGTTTGGAACAGCATCACTACTTAATATGAAATTTAAATATTAAACCAGTTGTGTACTGCCACAGGTATCAAGTCTGGAGAAACTGCATGCCCATTTCCAGGTGCTTGTAGCTACTGTTAGAGAAAATTGAATTCAGCTGCATCCTGGAAATTTCTTTTGAAACGTCTTTACAAACAGAGAAAAAGACTTATCCATGATAATATTCTTCTCATGTTCCAAATACTTATATTTTGAAAACCTCAACACAACAGAAATTATATAAAGAATTCTTATTTGACATATTAAAGGCACAATGTTTTAAATTTCATTACTGCTTTATTGACTGTGTGTCACAATTTCTGTAAAGATCAGGCTCTTGTGCTGAATTGGGAACGTCTTCACTGGGATGAATCTATTGTTTCCCTGCTGAGTTTGGTGGTTTCAGTTTGTAGCCTGCTAAAAAGTAGGAAGTTCTGCTTAAAAAAATTGCAATAAACAAACCCCTCTCATTCTGCAATCTCTGCAGAGAGGAGCCCTCTGAGCAGGAGCGGGGATGGCGCAGACTTTCCATCCACACCAGCAAGGGGCCTCTGGAGATGCCAAAAGGAGCTGGTAGCACATTGCCACAGCCTGTCAGAAGGGGCTGTGCCCATTCTTCAATCACCTGAGCTGCTCCCCTTAGTTAAATATTTGCCTTCAAGTCAAGGGAAGACGGAACTGAAGAAAGATATTTTGTACACAGGAGCTTGACAGGCACAGAGCGGTTATGGGGAAAAGGCAGAGAAAATCACCAGGCAGACATCTCTCTGGATTCCCAAGCCAAAACTGCTGCTGGTGCAACGACTGAAATCTATACTTAATCCACACTCTATCTACATTTATCTACCCTCTCTCTACCTGCTATCAGGTAGCACATCCAAAGCTCTGTCTCACATACCAGCTTGCTGGATTAGCCAAGTCGCTGTCACATGCAGTTGTAACTGATAAGAGACTTCGGAAGAAAAGAAGAGAAATTTTGCTCCATGTCTTTGCCTTAGGTGAACACCACTGCACCATCTGCATTCTCTAACATGTACTTCACATTAGGGACTCAGAAAAAAGCCAAAATAATGCAGATTTGTAGAAGAAGTCGCTTTCATTACTCAAAATCTTTGTCAGCTTTAAAACTGAAGCTTTAAACTTCCTGCTGAAGTTTTGGAAACTGAAGCCTTTCAGATGCACAGGGCACACACAGAGACAGATACACGTGTGGGATGCACATGCTGCTCACTAACAACTTTCAGGTAATATCTTAACTAAAAATGGGACTGTGACTTTCATGATATTTTCTCCTCCATGTTAAGTCATTGACCTATTTAAATATGTTGGCAGCAATTTATATGCCTTGTGACTTTATATTCCACAAAGAAATACTGTTTTGTGTTATTTACATTAAAAAGGCATACTATGTAAAACTCCACCTTTGTTAAAAATCACTTTATCCTAAGTATTTAAATTATTTCACACTTTCAAAAGGCACAATTATGTATCTAATGAGAACTTCCATTCAGTGTTACACATAATACAAAAAGAGAAAAAATGTTTGAGACATCAATGATAATATTTTAAGTATGTTGGCATAGGAAAGTAGATGTCTTTTTTCTTCACTAAACTGACAGTTCAGTTCTGAAACTTTATTTTGAAAAGATTGAAAAAGGATTTGTGTCTTTAGAAATAAAAAATATAACAGGCATATCTAAAAAATATAGAAGAGAAAACCTGATTGTTACTACTAATGAAATAGCTGATGACAAAATAGTAGTCTTTTTGATTTTGATCACAAAAAATAAACTGGTAGTGACAGGATATGATGGATAGATTTGACATCCTGGCAAATCACTGTCATTGATTCAATTATTCTAATTCAGAATAAAAGCTGTATACAGTATGTGTTTATGCTACAGTGGAGTTTTTTAAGTGATTGACATTCATCATATTAGTTAGACAGTTTTAAAAGCTATGTCTTTGTTTTACACAGCGTTGTCAAGAAAAAAATAAAGTAGAACCTGGATTGCAGGAAAAAAAAAAAAAAAAAAAGAAAAAGCAAACCACTTCCCCAAGTCTTGGTTCCAAACCCATCAAAATATGTTGCCATTATTGCATCCTATTAACACGTTCTTTGAAGACTCAATTTCACTCCAGCCATGTAATACACTATTATAAAGACTAAATTTTGAAACTGTAATGCAATCTTACAGCTGGGTGGCTTGGAAGTTCTGCAGAGAAGAAGATATTACCTTTCAAAATGGAAGTCAGCCTCAGAAGAAAGAATGCAAACCACTTTAATTCCCAGGTCAGCTTTGCTTCGCTGTTCCTTTGTTTGATGAGAGAGACACAGGGATACATACAGAACAGTTAGAAGTTCACAAATTGTACATCTGAGGGTACAAAAGGCTGAATTACTTGTGTATTCTGCCCTGCTTTAGACCAGCTCGCTGTGATATCCTTCCTCGAGCTCAAATGCACTCTTCTGGTTTCCCAGCATTAATGTAGCTGTCGGTTTGAATTTCAATCTTGAATTATGTCTGTTGACATAATTTCATAGTGCTGACTTCAATTGTTTAGGATTACTGTTTTGAACCTCATAAGGAAATCAATTCTTTCCTCTCTGGTTAGGAAATTCCATTCAAGTGCATTTTAATGCATGTAGTAAGCCATAAGGCAAAGTAATTATCTATAATATATTCTGATTTACCCCCCCCTCATCCACAATTACTGGCATATTAGAATAAAAGCTATCCTATATATTATAAATGTATTATTATATATTTAATGAAATGATGTAGAGATTTCCTGAAATTTAAGAATGGTGTTTCAATTACAGAAATGAATGTTTTTTAAAAGTGCGTAGCTTGCTCTTTGAAGAACACATGACAACAAAATGCTTAGTTCCATTCCTTTATTTCAATAAACTCATTATTCATACAAAATATTATATGCAAGTATATATAAAAAATCTTTGGGGGAAAAATATCCCTTTATTTTTAAAGTTAAAAAAAAATATAACAATGAAAGGGTAATAGAAATTTTTGTATTTTAAGGAAAGGAACAAAATACTACCTGTTTCCAATGGAGCAGAACAATGACAGGACCCAACATAACAGAAGCTTTAACGAAAAGCAAAATCCAAACAAGACCAAAATTAGTACTAAGAAACCAGAACATAAAGAAAAAAAAAAAAAAAAAAAAAAAAAGAAAAGAAAAGAAAAAAGAAAAGAAAAAAAAAAGAAGGCATCATATGACAACATGTATTTTTAAAGACTGCTGGGTCAAATCATTAAGAAAAATATTTATATAAGTCATTAACACTCGTAATTAGAGTGTCACAGAAATGTGAGCGAAGCTGCTAAGCAGAAATCACTAGAAGTCCAGGTGCTTCTTGCCGATGGCCATGGCGCCACATCCTGAGCTCAGCAGTTTGGCGGATCCTGCCAGATCCTGTTTGCTCGCACGGCTCACTGTGTCTGACAAGTCTGGAGGCAAATGCAGCCGCTGCGGCAGGAGATTTTCGGGAGGGAGAGGCAGAGAGAGACGGGGAGAGAGAGGGAAGAGAGAGAGAGGGAGAGAAAAACACGGAGGGGAAAAAAAAAAAAAAAAAGCCGTAGGATTAATTTTACATAGCGTATTTCAAAATGCAGCCTTTCTTCTGACTGATCTGTGTTTACTCACACAAATAAAGCACTTCCCAGACACTCTTCTAGGCTGACCTGGAAACGGTTTTGTATGTTTTCAATATATTGGACTCTGTAAATTGGAATAGATTTTCTCCTTATGAAAATTTTCTAAACGAAAATACAAATTTGCTCAAGGTATTTAATTATATCTATGGCCACTTTCCCTTTAAAAACCGGTGTTTTGTATGCATGTCAACCTCTACATCAAATTATTTGATTTCTCTAGCACTACAGTGCAAGTATAGTTTTATTTTAAATTTGCACACACGGTGACAAGAGTCTGAAAATAAATTCTAAGATGGCCAAAAGATGGAGAGGGCTCACCCTGGTTGCACATTATTCTGCTACATGTTTCTTCTTCTTATTCTACTGACAGTGACAAACAAAACCAAACAGTGTCAGTGGTTGCATTTGTATAAGGCAATCATACATGTTAATCAAAGCGTGCCCTCCCCAGTGAGTTGTAGGAACATTAAATCCAGTTTACAGATAGGGAAGCAGAGACAGAGGTTACATGGCTGCCCACAGCACATGGTCCTTGCACAATAAACCTTATTTTTCAACTATGACAAGAATATTTCCACCCTCCCTCTGAGGATCTTTTACACTGGAGATAAATAAAAGACATGACATTACCATTGAGCTTTTGTAAAGTAAGGTGAAAATTAACCTAAAGCTGAGGTTTTACTTGCTTTATTACTGGCTTGCTTTTGGACCCAGCGAGGCACTGAAAGCTGGTCAGATGAGACAGCTGAGCATCTTCTGCGCAGTGCAATAATTTATGAAACTGGTATCATGGAAAGAGCTTATTTCTTGAAAGATTTAGTAGGCCAGGGCTAAACTGGGTGGTTCTTTTAAAATGCACACGCTTCTGAAGGGAACAGGAGAACAGCAGTGGCTGCAAAACCGTATTAGGAGGCTGTGAGGACTTCTTATTCCCAGCTTTCACTACAGTTCTGCTTTTATAACGCGTAAACACAGCTTCCTTTTCTTCAATACTTTTGGAACTTCTGTATCATAAGAATTTGATTAAAAAGCATAGGAAATCTTTGCATTTACAAGGAGCTGACTTGAATTCCTATTCTGAGACTGTGCAGCTGGGTGGAACTCGAGAGATGCTCACACAGGCTTCCTACCACTGGCCACTCCCGGCTGTGGGCAGCACCGGGAGAAGAACTGTGTTGTTATTCTCTCCAAGGGAAGGAAATGCATGAAGTAATGCGTGAGGAGTAGGAAAGCCTGTGTGCAGGGCGAGATGCCATACCCCAGTGCTGAAAACAGGAGAAAGGTGCGTATTTATTGACAGCATTTTGCCTACCCACACATCAACCCCCACTCCCTGTCAATGCCACACAGTAACTCCGCAGCTCTGACATTTCACTGTACTCATCCAGCGCTGCGGTGGAGAATCCTTCACTCACGGCTCTCCCCTTACTCCAAGGAAGGTGAAGCCTGGCTGTGGCTGTGGGCTGTGGCTGGTGCCTCATTTCTGCCTCCACACGACACAAACAGGGCACGAGCCCCTCTCCCCTGGCTGCCGAGCAGGACGTGTGCTGGGAAGAGCCAGCGCACAGGGTGGATTGCGTGGAGAGGCTGCAGCCACGGAAAGGCAGAGGAGAAGGAGAAGCTGGGAAGTACAGGGCAGCGCCTGGCAGAGCTTCCAAGCACGTTTTCTTTCTAAAAAAGTGTAAGGTACTTTGCTGGCAGAGGGATGTGAGAGGCGGAGAGACAAGTGAGCTAATCCAACCTTCTCCCACTGCTGGCATCTCCGTGCCCTCACCAGGAGCAGGGGAGGTGGCTTCCTCTAGGGAACACGTAGTAACACTGCCTTCCTCCCGCAAATACTGACCCCTTGCCAAGTCTGCCAAATGGATTCTAAGCAAGGTGATGAAGAGTTAACAGAACCAAGACTCAGCAAACTCATCTTACGCGGGGACTGACTAAATATCACACACAGGGAAAAAATGCAAACCCCGCCACAACGCCCTGGACCTAAAAGTGTGGTCAGAAAACAAAAACATCTTTTATGCCAATGCTGCGTTCATTTGCTAATATTTATTCTAAACAAAAAATAGACAGAAGAATGTCTATAAATTTGCAAAGATTTAGATAGGAAGAGTGAAAAATTAGAGGTCCTTAAATTGGATGTTGGAAGTGAGTTAGGCTTTCACAGATGTATTTGTGACAATATAGAATTTCATTACAAAGGCATACACTCTCCTTCTCCATCTTCTTCAGTGAAAAAGATGCACAGTGCTCATTTAGTGACTGGCTATTCCTTTAGTGGCTGGCTATTCAGTATTTTATTTTCTTGTCACTGTTTACTCTGAACTTTTCTGACATATTTATTGTACGCTATTCAAACCTCGTTCTGAAGACAGAATGGCTTTTCAATAGCACATGTCACTATATAGCACTTGAATGCTTCAGAAATACCAACTGTGTTATTTTCCCAATATTCTTGTGAGAGACGGCAGCCAAGCTACCTCCATTTTAGAGACAGGGAATTCAGGCAATAAAACACACAGCAAAAGGTATCTACTGATTTCAGAAACAGAAGCTGAGGCAGTTAGGACTTGCTTTTCCAGAATGTTTAGCATTTTACAGAATTTTACATGTTCAAATGCTAACTTCATTTGCAGGTGAGTGCTTAGTATTTCTTCAAGAACTCTCAAGATAGGCACTCAGAAAGCAAGAGACACAAAGGAAGAGTGTTGAAACAAAAATTCTGTGTTGAACCAACATGACCGCACAGAAGTCAGTGGTACTGGCAGAGACACACATCATACCTTCCATGATATCCTTCCATGTATTAATTATGAGACCATTCCTTCTGCAATCCTTTCCTCTACGATCCATTCCTCTACAATCCCAACTTTCAAACATTATAAAATATTGCTGGCTCTCCAGGAAGCACATTTCGCTGGATATACCAGACTCATCCTTAGATCAGATGTATTCTGAACAGCAAACTACACCAGAGTCCTTTGAAAACAGCTGAGTATTATCCTGTCATTAAGATCTGAATCACTGGACACACACATGTTCCCTGTGCACAGGTATTTCAAAATATCATTCCTTACATTTTCTGCGTGGAGAAATTTTCTGTGCGGAAAATTTTTCGGTGTGCCCGTATGCAGGGCTGAAAATATTAATCCTAATAAATATTTTGACACCATTTAAAAACATTCTAAATGTTAAGCCACAAACCAACAGGAAATTCATTGCATGGCATTATACACACATCTACAGGCTAAGCAACTGGCCTTTATTTTTGGCACCAATAGGGACATTGTGGTCACTTGTACTAAGGCAGTAAGTGATGGCATGAACAGCCTGTGATCCTTCTGGAACACCAGCACCACAGAACAGGCATTTTCTTGCTGACCACAGAGAAACAATCACATTTAAAGTCCCAGTTAAGCACAAAAATGTTTTCTGGTGGACAGATTTCCCTGCTATTTCCGAGGCTCTGACCTCCATCCCTTTCAAGCTCTCTTTCTCTAAACACTCTGGTAAGAATCAGGATGATTTTGCTCACACTGTTGTCCCAGTTGTCCAGGCCTTCAATCCCACAACTGCATTTCATGACAAAAATGTCTCTTCTCTGGCTGTCTGCAGTCCCCAGTCTCAGCTTTCTGCATCCAAGCTCCTCATCCTTGCCCCTGACAGCCCTGTATTTCTCTTGCCTCTCTTTCTGCCCCCCGCTCCTGTTCCTAAAGCCCAGGTTCAAAATTCAGCACCAGACTACCCTTCCTTGCCTCGACCCCTTGTGCTCCCCATCCCCTGGTTTGTTCTCCTCCTCCTCACCCATTCTTGATCTGTCCTTCTTTCCCCTGCTGGCACTGCTCCCCACTCCTGCTTTCTGCCCTCTCCCCAGCCCAAACTATGGGCACAGGCAGTGGCTCCCCTAGTCCTAAAGGTAGGTAAATAAATGCTTGGAGAAGAGCCAGGCTGAATGCACTGAGTGTGCCAGACAGGTGGGTTTTCACAGGACAGCAAAACTCATCCCTGGCATAAATGCTAGACATAAAATAATATTAAATAATTTAACATTTTCACTAAAATATTCCAGAAACATGAAACTTTCTGTAGCCAAGAGCAAGCTGTCAGGGTAACGGTATTTTAAGGCAAAGTAGTTATACTGTGGCAAAAGTAAGCATGCAAGCAGAAATAGGATCCTATAATCACCCTCCTTGGGATAACTTCTTAAAAATATATCGATGGGAGGTAAAGTTTATCAGTGAAAAACTAGGGAATACTAGAGTAAACTTCCTTTGTGCAAAGTCAGTTGTGTATCTGCATTATTACAGCGTGCTTAATGACATGATCACAATATTTTCACCCATGGAGGCGGTCAGGAAGGTTTAAACTCAGCATCTTCAGAATCAGACTCACTGGCTGAGGAAACAACTGGCTCTGGAAGAAGGATATTATGGAACAGGGCACAGCTGGGGAAGGGGCTGGATGTGAGTTGTGGTGCTCTGTTTTGGGCAGTCCGGAAGGCTTTGCAGGGTAGAACAATTACACTGAACCCAGCTAAGCACACAGCTTTAGGGCATGCATTACGAAAAGAAAACAGTTTAGACAAAACTTATTACATACTTTGTGTCTGCTCCTCCCTCTGCCTGAAGAAAACTTCTAATTACTTTATTTGTTCTCAATGGGGGGAAAAAAAAAAGGCAGAAGTGGAAGATGAGGTTATGTAAAAGGACAGCTCAGAAGGGACACAGAGCAATCAGTGAGTCCAGTCCCAGCACAGAGGATCAAATACTGATGGATTTCTGGGATGTAAAGATCCACATCACAGCTATTCCAGGAACTTCCAGTGGGCTCCTACGTTTGGTTTGGGCCAATTTAGTTTTTAAAATCCTACTATGCAGAAATACTAGCAAGTGCTTTTGCCAGTGTATCTTACTGTATCAAGGGTATTGTTTTAGAGAAGGCTACAAAAATCCCATATTCTGTAAAATGCTTTAAGCAATACAGAATACAACATTTTTTAGCAACAATGTGATACGCAGATATAAGTATATTGGCACAAATCTAAATCCTAAGTAATTCTGTATATTGCTCCAAAATCATTATTATATTTTCCTACCTATTTTAAGTGTAATACTGTTGCAAAAAATACATAATAACATGAGTGCTGCAAAATCACTGAATGTCATTAAAAATGAGGTCATAGTTTGTTCTTAATTTCATTCATATAAAGTAATTTCACTGAAGTCAACCTTGTGACTCTGTTAACAGTTACATGAAGCTTTAACAACTGGGCCCAAACTTCCCAAAAATCTTTACAATTAATTTATTTGGATCTTTGACAAAAAAAAAAAAAAAAAAAAAAAAAAAAAAAAGAGCTTATTAGTCTACTATGGCTGCAGCCCTGCCTTGGGGCAGGGAGATGGGTTAATGACCTCTCTAGATCCCTTCTACTTCCATTTGCTACAACTTCATGAAGACTGAAGTCACCAAAGCCGAAGGGATTTGGTTTAGGGGGAAGAGGGGGGTGGGGGGAAGAATTTTAGGAATGCTGGGAAAATGAAAGATGCAGACTCTTAGTTGGGGAGCTTTGCATCCTACTCACTTCTCTTTGAAGCAGAACTCTCCCCATTCCATAAAGCCCCCACAAGACAGAAAGAGAACAGAATGTGGCAGAAGGGCTGAGTTCCTGTCACTGTTTCCTCTTGCTTATTCTGTCCACAGTCCACCTCTTGCATGATGTTTTCCCTTTTATGTCTTTTTATTATCACCTAACTTTCAATTACCACTAGTAATTTCTACCCTTGGGCTTGATATAAACACAAAGATGTGCAGGTACAAAACTAAATTTCTTCTAGAGAAAAAGGTTTTTCTCAAATATTTGACATGGAGGTTACTGCAAGTTTTGGCTTCTTCTCTTGGCAAACTCACCAGTTGAGGGGCACCAGATATTTATATTCTGATGAAATTAATTCTCTTTTCATAGGCTGTGTAGTCTACTGGAGTGACATATCACTTATATCAACCGATATAAGTGACATCGATACTGAAATATCATAATGAAAATATGCAAAAAAAATTATTACTGCCACACAATCATAAAACTTTGAGTTAATATAAGTTCACTTCTCAATGACTAAGCAATAAGCACTTGGCCACTGAAGACATTATTAGCTCTCTCAGCAAGGAACAGAAAAGTCGTTCCAACTGGTCTGTGTCAGGCAGAAATCATAAGGCTGTTGTGAAATTTGGTTCACAAATAATGATGGTGTCTCACAGTTCTCTCATAGCTGCATTTCAGTCTTAGACAAACTCTTCTTAAACCATTCACTGTGACTCTTTTACATTCCTGTTCATGTTACAATTTGCTCAGTATTTTAACAAAGTCAGGAGATAAAACAGTTGGTACCTATTTTTCTCCATAACAGACAAGAACTCAGTTTCTTCTTGTTCTGCTATATTCATTGACACTACGTCACCATTATTTAGATTGCAGGAATAGATACATTTTCTAAACTGGTCATAAAGAACAAAAGACTTGTCTTCTAAAATGAGCATTCTAAAATTTTCTACATTTCAGGTAACTGTGGATTGACTTATAAGAAACTACAAATATATTAATTCTTGTTAAAATGATGACACCTGCCATATGCACGTCCTATTTATTTATTTTCTTTTTTAAACTGAAGTACAACCCAAGCCATCATGATGTTAACTGTTGCTAACACCACGTGTTGAGAGAAGGCTTCCAGTAAGAAAAACTGAGAAATAAACTTCTACCTATGTAAGTCTGTCTGCTAAAGGATAGATAATACTACTGACAATATTTGAACACAATTCTAAAACCCTTATTTTCCATCACTTAGAGAATGTAAACTAAAACCAGGGCAATTCTCACTCCCACCTCATTTATAGAACAGTGATGTTTTATTGTGGGTTTCCAATAGTTCAAACAGATTATTTAAACAACTTTTTTAAGGACATGTGGCAAAACTAAGAACCATTAATAAACCCACTTCCTTTTATGACAGATTTTCCAAAATTCATTTTCCATTTCAGAACACTGAGCTTTTCAGTGTATCTGCTTTACAGAAGGGATATGATAATATCCCAGAGAATTCAATTCGAACTCTGCTGATTTGTTTGGATGTGCCACATGGTACTGTTCCTGTTTTCTGACCAGAAATCTGGACTCCTGAGTCTGAATTTAAAGCTTAGCTTTATAACACTGGCTGTTGTTCAGAGATATTTGCTTGTACTAATACAATTCAATTCTCTGCATGTTTGTGTAAAATGCATCCCTGGGGTATTTTGGGTGGCTGAAGAAGTTCCAGTTCCAGACTGAGTAGAGATGGGAAGGTTTATGGATGTGCAGCTCCAGTCATAATTTTCAGTGTCAGGAAAGGGAAGTACAGACAATTGTCCAAACAAACTCATTCCAAAGAAAAAAAATCCAAGATGTGGATTTGTTACATGTGAAGGGACTCAAGTGAACGATAAAAATACCAGGAAGATTTGCCTTCTTTGACACCTGAGAATTCCCAGTGTTTGGCACCATGAGGTGCCCTTAATCACACATCCAAGGACCATTCTAGCTGCAGTCTCTGGATAATGAAGAAGCTCCCTGTCTTCTAAAAAGGGCTGGATCCTACAGTAACGGTCATAGGCTGCCCAAGGACTGCAGGTGTTCTACTGCTTGTCTGATCCAAAATTCAGAGAAACCTGTGGTGATCTTACGAGCAGAACTGGATTAAATACTTACATAGCATGCTATAGTAATGCTGATACAGCTCTTATCAGGCACAAATTGAAAGACTGTCTTGAAGAATTTATGGTCTGAATACACAAAATGGGTAAAAAGGAAAAAGACAAAAATATGAAGGCAGAAGGGTCATGATAAACCAATACTGTATTGATCCCAAAGCTCTTTTTTTTTTTTTTTTTCCTTCTAACTGAAAGTTTAGAAAAGGGAGAGAAAGAGAACAGGCATAGGGAAATAAGTTAAGTGACAAAGGGCTGAAGAAAAGATGGACTGAAGAAAGGGAAAGATGGAGGTCAGGAAGAGATATATTGATCTAGGCATGTTATAGTTGAGATTGGAATATATAGTCTAAATCCTGAAGGGAAATACTGTTCAACATTCAAGCAGTAGTTCATCTATGTCCAAAGCAAGGACACATCTCCTGTGGATCTGTTCTTTTTGCTGAAAATCTCGTCCCTGAGCTTACATAAGAGGAGTGTGGGCCCCGTGATGCAAGTCTGAGTAATTCCAGGGCTCTCAGGACAGCCCCGGTGGATGCTGATGTTAATGCCACATTCTCTTCCCTGACGGATTCATTCAGCCTAATTGCAGCTGTCTACAAGTCAGCCGTTCAGTCTAACCTACATTATATACTCAGGGTGGGATGAATCCTCCTTGCAAGTGCTTGTCCACGTCTGCTGATTATTCAGGAAAGCTGAGTGACTAGCTTAAATCAAATTCTTAACTTGGAGTCTAAAAGGTCAAGGGGAGGAATTCAGTCCTACGACTCTGTGAAGCTTCTCATTGAATCAGTGCCTGCACTGTGTCTACTCCTTCTTTGAATGACATTGCAATGTGCCACGGAGTACAGATTTTGTATCAAACCACAGATGGTTCTCTGGAAATGTTCCAGAGTTGCTGGTGATGCCCATGACGCTCTACAACAACTTGAGTCTCTCTACCGGGGAGCTTGAGAAGTGTTCAAGGCACCGTGTGTACAAACAAAAGCTGTGTATGTGAGGAGGAGTGAGAAACAGCATTCAGAGCAGAAGCATCTGTTCCAGGATTACAGTGTTACTGTCACCCTCTAAAATTTCAGCTAAATTGAAAACCTAAACAAATATTTGTGTTTGCATCCCAAGCTATCCGGTAAAGTTCACTGTAATTTATCAGGCTTCTGTCACGTCTCAGAAAACTCATTAATACCCTCCTTTAAAACCCACCACTGAGGGTGTGCAACCGCACCGAATAACTGATAGAATGCATTCTACCTCTTGATAAAATTGGCTGGATAGATTTCAACACCTCACAGAAAGGTTCTGCTCCAAGACAGTTAACTCACACTGGCAAGCCTCCATTACAAGTGCATTTCAATGATGGTTTGCCAACCAAATGTTAGCTGGGGGGGTGGGGGGGAGGGAGGGGTGGGGGGCGTTGTTTTATACCAGGAACAGCCCTGTACTCTGTGTTTACTTTTTAAAGTCAGCTGGAGTTAGAACATTTCCATTGCTAGGCAGCCCAGCACAGCTGGGAAGCATTTCTGGGCGTTCAGACCTGGAGCATGTGCTGCCCACAGGGAAGATTCATTGCCCCTGCTCCACAGCCCACCCATCCCTCCTCCAGGCACCGTGGCTTCGGCAACAGGGAAGTGCCTCAACTTGGTGCAGAAAGATATTACACGACCAGAACACAACAATTACCACATTTGTAAAGCTTCAGGGATAGGAACAATTTAATAGCTTTTTGAAGCAGACTAATTTTCTGGAGCTTCTAATACTTTTTTTTTTTTTTTCTTTTCATGCATGGACAAGCTCTTCTTTGCTACAGGTATTTTCTGGGTCTGCTTTGCAGGATTATTATGTGTGGAGGAACACAAATTATTCAATCACTTTAAAACAGTGCGAGAGAAGTGAAAAAGGGCTATGTAAGTGCAAACTACTGCTACTAACCTCTGTTTTAAAAGCAAGTATCATTTAGATAGATAAATGTATTGCTGGTTTACAAAACTCTGCACATTTACAAACCAGGGCTGCTAAACAGATGACCAGTTTATTTTTGCAGCTTTTCGTAAGCCAGAAACTTCGGCTCTGCAGCGTCAAATGCCACTGGGAGAGACTTCATGCTAAGGCAAAAAGCAGGCCAGAAGAGGGGAAAAAAAAGGTATTTCTGCTAACATTGTCTTCTCACCCTGAAACTGGCACTGATGCAGGAAGTATGCTCAGTTCCTGTAACTCCCAGGTAAGGATGCAGGCATTACATAATTCATATTCTAAGATCTCCTCAGCACTAATCCCCCGTGACTCAGGGCTACAGTTTAAAACTCCAGGTAACAAAGCCTTTTGTAGTGTTACTTCCAAATAACCTTTGGACTTCAGAAATCCCTGAAGTGTAATTTAATATCTGTAGTATTAGCTTAACCTGTTTTGGTACGAAAACTCATGGTGGCATATTTTTATTCAGTGATTGATATTACTTACTAAAAGTAGAGAAAAATTGTATTGGTGACCAAGCGGTCATTCTGCCCACCCTTTGGGAAACCCATGCTTTAAAGGAACTTTAAACACAGAATGAGCAGGGGAAAGGTTAAAAGACAGGTCACACTAATTTCTTTTTAAACAACTCTGTTTCAGACAGTAGGTCTCAGTGTAAATGAAAACACATATATTAAATATGAATGACAGAAACTGGAATCAAATTAAATGCAAGACTTTTGTGGCTTATTTTGATTAAAATAAACATTGCTATTTATCGGAAAGTTCGGGGGAGGGTTGAACATTTGAGCAGATTCCCACATCAAAAATGTGTTTTGTAAAGAAATTATATGCCAAATTACAGCTATTTGCTTTCAGCTTTCAGTTATTTCATTTTGTACTTTTCATGTGTCAGTATTTTTTTCATTTCACTTCTTTATTCTGTACCACAAGTAAGTCTCTTCAGAGCAATAAGATCTTTAAAATCCCTTTAGTGTTTAGAAATGTCAACAATTCAGTAGATTATACTTGATGAATAGGCCAGATAGAAAAAACCTGCCTCAAGTTTTTATCTCAAGTGAAGTAAGGTGCTTTGAAGAGCACTTGATTTGAGATTTAGAAGCCTGCCACTATTCAGCCAGACACTCTTGAGAGCTGTTAAGTCCTGACCCATAGCATGAAAACAGGTTGCAGGGAGGGAAGAAACACCAGTAAGAAATATATTTTGTACTTCCTGTGTAATTATTTCTTCTAAATACTGTTTAAACATTTTTTCTATAAATAAGTAAAAACCTAAGAGACAAGGCAACCTTATCAGACTACCTTATTTGAGTGTTTTGAATGTAGCTGGAACTTGCCAGAGGGAACAGCTACAGCACTGGAAAAGGATGAAGCTCTAAAGGAAAAAAATATATCTAAATGGTTCTTTCCATTTGAATAGACTACACTGACATAGTAAAGCTTCATATTTTTGACAAGAGACATAGAAAACAAAGAGGTTTTCACTTCAAAAAATGCAGTGGAAGCAGATGGAGCGGTTTGGTTTGCTACAACTATAGAAAAATGTTTTTTTCATCCTTCACTATCACTTCCACAGTCTAAAACCAATCTCAATACCAGACTACAATGAATTCATTCAACATCACAAAGCAATCAGTTTAAGAAATCTGCACAGCAATAATAACAATATCAGATGAAAAGTAATGCAAACTGTAAGTCAGCCCCTTTCATAGGAGTATCTGTTCTTAACAGATTATTGTGCTTGTGCACAGGCTCTCTTCCCCCAACACTACAGCTTTGTAACTGGTTCCTTGAAAAAAAACTTAGTTAATAACCTAACAGCAACTGACCACATTATTTGGGCAAATGTCTCATCAGTATCTCCTGCCCTACTTTCTGCATCTCTGAGTTTCATAGAGATATAAAAGAAAAGGCAAAACTAGGTCATTCCTGGGCTGAACAAAAGAATTTTTGTAGTAGTATAAATTACTGACCTTTCTAATAAGTCTGTCTTCCCCAGCAAACCAGGTCATCCACTCCAACTCAACTAATTAATGGTATCCTCCAATAACTAACAATAACTGAAGCACACGATCCAATGAATTTGGCAGAAATATTTCTATAGCTTTTCTAAAGCTGTTACACTTAAGAAAACACTCTCCTAAGTTAGAATAAATGTTGGTGATTGTGTTCAGTTATTATTTAGCATACAGTAATTACTGTTACAGTAACTGTCTTGTACTCACTGACAAACATCATTGTACCTGAGCTAGCTGGGACCCTGTAGGGTCCTTTTTACTTGGGATCATTCACCCCTTAAATTGTCACCTGTAAGCCCACTGAATGTCACATGTATCACTGTTCACAACAGAATGATAAACATGGTAAGACTTTTTGAAATTAAATACATGATGGGCATACAAACAGGAAGCAGCTTACTGAACAATACCACTGGTGGTTTTATGACTACAAGAATAAGAAGACATAAATTAGGAAATAGCCTCCACAGCCATTTTTCTCTGTTATAGATACAACATCCTGCTCTAAAAACAGCACTGTGAACAGTCAGACGACCCCATCAATTGCAGGGAACCATCATTTTTAATTCAGAAAGATTTGTTACTCTGAAGTTACCAATAAATAAATTTTGAATAATAAAAAATCAACTGGTATTTTCTTAAAAAAAAAAAACCAAAAAACCCCACCAAACATAATAATAACAATGACAACAACAACAACAATAAAATTCATCCTCTATATTCAGGATCACTACTTTCAAACCACTTGCAGTTAGTAGGACTCTAAATGCAAGTGTCGCTACAAAAAATAGAAGTTACACCAACAAAATAATTTATACTCCACTTCCCCTTTATTACTTCCAAAGAGCTCCCATTCTCTATAA